>NC_018395.1:0-20319 GCF_000208865.1 Neospora caninum Liverpool | reverse complement strand
CCCCCCCCCCCCCCCCATTCCTAAGATTCAGCTACTCGGGTTCTCTAGTGCTCAGGACCTGCGCTTTTGTCATCGTCGTTGTTGTCACATGCAGCCTCTCAGTGTGGCATTTTTCCTTTTCTCGGAGCGGAACGAGGTTCCCCCTGGAAGGTGCACTCCTCTCGAGCAGAACGGCACGTGACATCGAGGCGAGACAGCGACAGGAGGGATGGTAGAGGGAAGAGCTGTTCTCTACAAGGGCAGAATGGGATATCTTTGTGGAAAGACCGAGAGCGGGATCTACACTAGGGAAGAAGAGAAAAGCGAGGGGCGTACTGCCTGCAGGAAGGGGAACGAGACGGGCGGCGCTATTCTGCTGTACAGAGCTGTTGCAGGTGAAACGGGGCGCAACTTAGCCTTCCCCAGAGCACCAATATGTAACTAGGACGCGTAGGGAAAGGACACTTAGTTCAACGAACCCTCCGTTCACCTGTGAAATTTTCTTCCCCCAGTGTTTATTTTCTGGCGGCGTGGGTCACCCCCCTCTGTGCGTTTCCCGGAGGAAACCACTCAGCGCGTACAGCCATCCCGTCTTTTTCTCGCCAGGTGGGTGTTGGAGTGTATCGCCCAGCAACAGCGGGGTGCACGTTTTGCTCCCGCGCGAAAATTTCCTCCTTTTCTCGTTCGTTTCCCTTCTTCTGCGACCCGTCGCTGCGAATCCAAGTCTCCTCCTGAACACGCTGAATCCCGTTCCACTCCGGCTCCGCTTGCGAGACTGCCTTGGCCACGGCGGTGATTTGTGCGCGCGAGATCGATCGAGGTGTCTGTACAGCGCACGCAAGTGTGTTTTTGGGTATCTGCCAGGGAAGCCGGTGCGCTCTGAAAGGACGCCTGTCTTGCTTTTCTTCTAGGAACCGACGGGGCCTTCACTTGTCGCCTGCTTTGTCGCCGCAAATCAGAGAGGCATTCGAATTTCCTCGCGGAAGCGTCGCCCACCTTCCACAATCGGCGCGCTGGGGGGAGGGACCTTCCCCCAGAAACAGTTCTTAGTGTGTGACGGCTTTGCGAGGCAAAGAAAGGACGTGGAGTGCATTCGAGACTCGACAAAGCGAGGGGGGACTTAGGAATAGAAGAGAACGCCTCCCCAGAAAGGCACTTTCTCCTTCGTTACGACACCGTTTCGTGCAGCAGTTCTCATCCACACGCCCTGTGTCTCCTCAGTCTTGGGTGGCGCTCTTGTCTTCTGGCCCGCCTCTCGGGCGTTTCTCCGCATCGCCTCTTCGCAAAAGCTGGAGGTGTGGTTTCCAAGCCGAGAGCGCGTCGGTCTCTTCCAGTGTTGCTTTGTTCCCCAGGAACGACTGCAACGTTTTCGCCACCGAAATCCTCGACTCGCGCCGAGGATATCCATTGTGGTTCGAATCGAGTCTGCACACCCCGTTTCGGAGGCCGACAAAATCGTTATTCGGAAGGACGAAAAGCCGCCTGCCGCGGTAGCGGTGTTGTCGCCGACGTCTTCCTGGAAGAAACAACTCCATTTGGTGTTTTCGTCAGCACTGGGTGGTTTTCCCCAAGTTGTCGAAATCGTGCCACACAAGCAGAGTCGCCTGCCTCCTCCCAGCAACTACCTGAAAACGAAAATGCAGCTTGATGGCGGCCGGTGTTGTGTGCATTGCTAGGAAGGCGAAGACTTGATCGGATCGGCGTTTTTTGAGGTGTACATACACCGGGAAAACGGATCGATCGGCGGGACTTGCTGAGGTGTATGTACACGGGAAAGGCAGCCGCATACGTGCGCCGGGGCCTTCAGTGGAGGTGAATACTTCCCCGCGCGGACTGACGTGAAATCGTTCTGCTTTTTCGTTGGTTTTGCCCAACAGGAAGTGCGAGAAGAGATTTCGTCTCGTGCTCTCTAATTGTCGCCACTTGGAGGGAGGTCTTTGACCTCTTTCTGTCCTCCCCTTCCCTCACCCAAACGGAAGCTTCTTGTTTTACTTCGAGATGAGCCTCGATGACTTCAAAGCCGATCTCATTGACCAGGTCGTGCCTTTTCGGACGACATGCGTCGACGGGCCGAGTGTCGAACGTCGGCTGCGACTGGTGAGAGGAGAGATAAATTGCCGTTTCCCTTCTGTTTTTCTTGGATGGAGGACGGTACCCTTCTTTCGGTGTGTGTCGAACACTTCCCTCTGTCCAATCTTCTTTCCTCACCTCTTCCTCTGCTGCTCTTTAGCAGTCTTAAGTTGTCACTCTCGGGCCAAGTCTGCTTCTTCCACTTGTTGCTCTTGGATGAGCCTTTGGGCATCTCTGTGTGTGCTGTCTCGTTGAGACAGGGCTTGTAGTCTCTCGACCAAAGAAGGTCATTGGTCCATCTTCTCGTTCGTCTCGTCTTCATTCTTCCATCTGTTCTCTTCTGTTTCCTGCGCTTCTCCTCTCTCTTCCTCGCCACCCGTAGATGAGTGCCGGGAGAAGCCAGTTGGTTTTGCTGTCTTCCCTGCGCTGCGTGCTTGTCTTCCCTCCAGAAGAGTTAAGCTTCGGCTTCCCTTTCCTTTCTCCTGTTTCGTCTTCTTTCTTTTTTTCTCTCTCTGGCGTTCCGCTTATTCTAGTCTTCCTCAGTACACTGTCGCTCCTTTGTTTCTCACGGCAGGTTCCCCACAGTCTCTGTCTTTTCTCCGTACTCTGTCTCTGTCTACCCTTGCTACCCCGTTTCCCTCCTCTCCGGCGCTTTCCCTTCTCACCCGTTGGTTTCTGATTTCGTGTTATCTGCAGGTAGAGCGCCTCGGTGGAGGGACGTACGGCGATGTTTACAAGGCTGTTGAAGAAGAAGACGAAGAGAACCAGAGAGGCGCCTCTTCTTCCCTTTCTTCTGCGTCACGGGATGGAGCAAGTGACGGAGGACGCGGGAACGTCGAAGAAACGCCCGAGAAGGAAGGCGAGGCGAAGGAGAAGCAAGAAGGAAAAGGCAATCTCTACGCTGTGAAATATTACAAAGATGAAACAAGGACAATCATGGAAGAGGGCATCAGCTGCACAACCGTGCGAGAACTCTCCGCTGTTGCGGTAAGCCAGTGCTAAAAAGGCAAGACCGCCGCTCAACTCTCACCTGTTTTGCGGCTCCTCTCTCTTATCGTCTCTCTTATGCTCTCCCTTGGTCTCTCTTTTATTCCCTCCCATTCCCTCGTTTTTATTCTCTTTCGTATTCTCTCTCTTATTCTCTTGCTTGCTTTCTCTCTTTTATTCTCCTTTTTTTTCTGCTTTTTTTCTGTCCCGTTCTTTCTTTATCGTTCGCGGGCTCTTCGCTCAATTCTCGTTTTCGGCGCCCAAGCATGGGCAGCCCTCTCCTTCTCTTTGGTTTCTGATAGGGGCTCGCGGCAGCGTTTCTTTTTCCTGCAGGGTTGCGGGCACCATCCAAACGTGGTGCGGATGGAATCGCTCTTTGTCGACCCGCTGCCTCGCCTGGCTCGCGCAGTCAACCAGCAGCGCGTGGCGTGGGCGCGGAGTCAGCAAAGTTCGCTGTCTTCTCAGCAGTATTCGCACTTGCAAAACCAGATTCAAAAGGAGGAACTGAAGCCGAACCAGAACTTTGTCTTTGCCGCCTACGAGTTCTGTCCCGGCGGCGACCTGAAGAAACTCCTCGCCCTGCATCGCCAGGGCGCAGGCGGAAACGCGAACCAGGAAAGCGGCACGGGGACGCCCCCGCCACTCAGTTGGGGTTTGCCGCTCCGGCATGCAAAGAGGCTCGCGTTCCAGCTCCTCAACGGTCTGGCCTTTCTTCACAGCGAAAACGTAAGGCCGGGACGACAGAGAGCATGTGAGAAAGCGCCTGCCCCGAAGATCAGAAAAAGACCATCGCGTCCAGCCGGTGCGCTTCTTTGCTTTTTGCCTTGCAGCTGTGCCACCGCGACTTGAAGCCCGACAACTTGATGCTGACTGGAACCGACCCGGAGACAGCTGTGCTGAAGATCGGAGACCTCGGCCTCTGTCGCGAGCTCCGATACAACGTCGGAGATATCACGCCCACGGTGTGCACCATCTACTACCGCTCTCTCGAGGTTTTGCTCGGAAGAATTCAACCAGCAAACGACAGAGACAGAGCCAAATACGCCAACGAGGTACGCACAAACACGCGCGCGAAACAGAACTTCCCGCACCATGCAACGTATGTCTCTACCTATAAAGATGTAAGTGTATAAATGTATACGCATATATATATATATATATAGGTACAGGTGTAAGGGTGCCGAGTCGTTCTGGAGTTTTTTCGCCCGTTCTCAGCATGCCTATAAACCTGTCGAAATAGCGATGCACTTGAAGCGTTTCTGTGTCTTTTCCGAGGGGCTGGGCCTTCCACTTCAGTCGCGGCGTCGAGCTCTCAAGTGCAAAGTGGAGAACTGGGTGTTAATGTTTCGCAGGGAACTTTATTCTGTGTACGAAACACAAGAAACCTCATCAATTCAGGTGTCGCTGTCGCGGGTGTAATTTCTGTGTTTTGTCCGCCTGTGCCGCTCGTGCAGAACGGCTTGGCAGCGCATTATGGGCTAGGAGTCGATCTGTGGAGTGCGGGGTGTATTATCGCGGAAATGATTCGAGGCACGCCGCTCTTCAAAGGGACGCAGGAGTTCGAGGTTCTGATTCGAGTCACGAAAGTCCTAGGGACGCCGACAGAAGAAGAGTGGACCAATTGCTGCCGGTGAGCAAGAGCGGGACGGTAGAGACACGCAGTGGACAGCAGAGAGCGGGGCGGTTCTTCAAGCGCTTCCTTTCGTTTCCTTCTCTTTTCAGACTCCAGCACTACCCCTTTCGAAACCTCTCGGAAAGCCACTTCTTCTCTGAGCACGACAAACGGCAAAACTTGAATGCCGTGCTCCAAGGCAAACTCGACCTCGATGGACTCGACCTCCTAGCACGCATGCTCGACTACAACCCCCACAGACGAATCACCGCAGCCGAAGCTCTCAGCCATCAGTGGTAAGAACTGCATGCATATATATATATATATAGGGCGGGTGCCCGGATGGCCGTATTTCTACACGGCATAGGTGGAGATCCATGGGTATATATATATATATATATGTATGTATGTATGTATGTATGTATGTATGTATGTATGTATGTATGTATGTATGTATGTATGTATGTATGTATATATGTATGTATGTATGTATGTATGTATGTATGTATGTATGTATGTATGTATACAGACATGTGTATGATTGTATGTCAGTGAGGTGCAGGAGCCAGGAGAAACGCGAAGCGGAGGCGACGGAGTCGTGACTGTGCACATGATTTCGAGAGTTTGGAAGAGGTCGAGTCGACGGTGTCTTTGTGTCTTTTTGCTCAGGTTTACGGATGTTTGCTTCCAGCAACTGGATGGCATCGGCGTGCACAACTGGTACCTCGATGTGTTGAAGTTTCGGCTCGGAGAAAAGACTTTCGAAGCCATGGAGCGCCGGAGGCCGTACACTCTCAAGACGACGCGGCTGTCTCACGTGATTTGTCAGCGCAACTACAAAGGGGCGTTGCTCCAGCGGATCAACCGCGTCTTCAGAGAAGTCGGCTGTTTCCAAGACAAAGACAAAATCGACTACTGGAAAGCAGGTAAGCGGGACGAGTGGGCCGCGAGACGAGAGGCAGAGACAGAGAAGAGACACGAGAGGTAGGGACGCAGGGCAGGGGAGAGCGGAGTGCGTCGATGTATATGCACTGCTTGAGTGAAGAGAGGATCCAGAACGACGCATTCCCCTCAGAAGGAACGTTTTTTTTTGTTTGTCTGGAGTCCGGCTGCTCTCTTCCTTCTCCGGTGCGTTGGTGTCAGTCCTCGCGGCAGAAGAAGCTCAGTGGCGCCGGCGGCGTTCTCGTGCTGGTCCTTCTTCTCCCCCGTCTTCCTCTCCCTCTTCTTCGTCTCCGCGGTGTCCGCTTCATTCTCCACTTTCCAGCGAGGCAGGCGCAGTGTCGCGGTCGACCGCGCGTCCGAGCTGCCTCTGTCCGTCAGCGGTGCAACCCCCCAGAAATTCCAGTGCCTCGGAGAGAGACAATTCGTCTCTCTCTGCGTGCTCTGCGCTGCCTTCTTCGGACGAAAACCGGCCCCCAGGCCTGTTACGACGGTCCTCTCTTTCTGCTCTTGGCGTCTCGCCGTCGGGTGAGGCTCTCGAGGCGGCTGGGTGCCCGAAAGGAAGCGAGAGACAAGTCCCTGCGGAGCCGGCGGCCGAGAGGGTGCGGGAAGAACACGACTTCGCGTCTTTCGGTGTACATACAGAGAAGCCTTCGACTGTACCGTCGGACCGTCGCGTGCCCAGTCAAGAGACTCGAACGGACTCCGCTCGGTCTTCGTCCTTTTTGCCGTCTGATCTTCTCAGTGTCAATTCTTCCCGGGGCCAAACTTCTTCTCTCTCCTTTTCGCTGGCTTCTCAATCAAACTCTCAAAATCAGGGCCAATCCGAGGCTGCGTCGGGTCCTCGCAACCGCTCTCTCTTGAATCCTTTTCGGTCTTCATCTTCCGCCGGTGGGGACGCAGGCGCGGCAGAAGAACGCGCACAGGGCGAGCGCCGAAGCGGCAGGCAGAGAGAAAGAGAGGAAGGAAACTTTGGGTCTGCCTTTTCTGCGCAAACGGACGTGGCTCAGCGCCTTCTTGCGAATCCTCTAAGTTCATTTCCGCTCTTGTCCAATCGTCTGCTGTTCGAGGTGCCGGAAAGCAACCGGGAGCGCAAAGGGGACTCGGAGGGAAGGCCGCGCTCCGCGTTGGACACAGAAGACGGAGGCAGCAAGGCAGGAGAAGCCGAGGATGCTGCGCAGAGAGGAAGAGAAAGGGAGATGGACGTCGAAGCGGAGGGGGACCGAAGCGGGTCCGACCCGTTAAGGCGGCAGTGCAGAGAGTTCGAGAAAGACAAAGGCGAAACTGAGTATTTCCAGCCGTCTTCCGTTGGCGAGAAGAGAAGACACCGCGTCTCTTCTTCGCCTTCTCTGGTTTTGCCTTTCCTTCTTGGCGGCGGGAGAGAAAGCGAGCTCGAAAAAGGATACACAGAAGAAGGCGACAGTCTGCAGGGCGGTCGGCGAGCGCGGAAAGACGAGCGCGAGGAAGAGAAAGAAGATCAGACACATGCTTCAAAACGGCGACTGCTAGCCTCCTCAGGTGAGAAGGGACCGGACGCAGTCGGCTTCCACTGAGAGGATTTCTTTGCGGTTCAGTTTTCTCGTCGGTCTCCGCGGAGTCGAGAAGGACCACTTTTGCCATTCGTTCGGAAACAGATTCAGGTGTCCATACAAAACTATATGATAGCTCGGCGGATTGGGCGCGATGAAGACTCTCGCAACGTGTGCATGCAGCTGAACGGCTCCGCGGGTCAATGCAAGCATGTATCCCGCTCGTCCTTCAACTCAGTTTCTCGCCGAGCCCTCTTCATGTCTACGATAGCGTTTAAATTGTTCTGTTAGGTCTTTCCTCACTCCTTGGTTTCCTGCTTTCCACAGGCGTCTTTGGCTCCTCGTCCGGCATCGATCTAAAGGACAGAGAGAGTGTGTTGAATCTGCAGTGTCCACACTTGAGCAGCCGAGATCTCGGCCGGGCCGACGTGACTGGTCAGCGCGAGACAAAGGACTGTCATTTTTCTTTGCGTGGTGCTGGATTCAAAGAAGCGAGTAGTTCTTTCCCGGAAGACCCTCCAGGCCTCCACTCCCACAGTCTTCTCTGCAGACAAGATGCCTCGAGTGAAAATGCGAGTTCCGTCGAAAAACTCAGTTCCCAAGACACGATGCATCCAACGCTTGGACCGACAGTGAGGAGAGCCTCTTCCAAAACGCAAAGCCGCGAGCAGTCTCCTAGCAACGAGTCGAGAGTGGCAGGCCTCTCCGCTCGGGGCGCACCAGATGGAGCTGTCCCTTGCTTGCGGGACGACACGAAGGAAGACAGAGAGAAGACCGGGAAAAACGAGAACGCACAAGGCACCCTGACCCGGACGCGAAGGTCTCTCGCTTTCTCTTCCTCGGCGGGCAGCTTGCTTTCCACAGCTTCGACCGGCGTGAATGCGGCAAACACCGGATCGGGCCCTCTGCGAGAAGGTGAGCGTGCTGAAAACGGCTCTAAACGGCGCAGGTGAACTCTGTCAATCTGTGTAGGCTTGTAAGGGCAAAAGTATATCTTCGTATACATTCTATGCGTGTGCCGCTTCTCCGTGGGACCCGAGGGGACAGATTTCGCAGGTGTGTTATCTCATTGATAAAGCGGTCTCGGTCTGCGTGTTGGTGCAAAAGTGTGTGCGCTGCCGGGGGGCCGTGCGTTTTCGGTGCTGCCCCTGCATATCCATCGCTTCGCGGCTGCATGCGCCGGCGCGCGTGAGGTTCTCCGTCATTCTTGAGTTCAAAACGTGCACCGTGTGCAGCGAGTGTGTTCAGAAGGACCGTGCTTTTGTCCGTCTTAGCGGCGATAGCGCGCGTTCGTCTGAGAAAGGAAAGAGCAAAACAGACGTGTCACGTGGCGCCGCAGTCTTTCCTGGTATACCCGAGTTACTAGCGTTTCCGACGTGTCTCATATTCACAAGTTTACTTCCAGAGGTGCATGGGAACCCACAGACATATCCTCGTACACGCCTGCAAAACGCATGTCGCGTGTCGGCTCTGTTGCGAGACGCCGTCGTCCTGCTCCTGTAAACGTGGTAACTGAGTACAGATCCGGCCAACACAGGTTTAAGTGCTGCATCAGATAGGGTAACTGACTCGAGAAAGAGTGGATAACTTCATGAGCAAATTGTGTATAAATGTGAATTGCTATGCGCAACTAAGGAGCACATACGTGTGGGCGTATCGGTCTATGGGCTGTGAGGAGTCATGCATGTCTGTGTTTAGATACAGAGATCTGCTTAGGTACGACACAGGGAGTGACAGTGCTGTCGCTCTTTGGAAAGAGTTCTGGTTTACACGGGGGGACGATCAATGAGAGGCGCCAGACGCCTACTCGTCGTCCCTGGTGCAGGAAACAAGTGTCACAAAAAAGAAATTTGGTGTCCAGTCTTTCGTGTTCTTCCTGATCTCAAATGTCTCCTCAACACCGATGAAGGAAACGCAGGGGGCACCACACTTTTGCCCGTCTTGACTCGAGATCGTTGACGGCGACTTACGACCGGAGCAAAGTCGGAAGACAAAACGTATCAAACAACCCTTTCAAGAAAGCATGCTGTATTGCGTATTTCCGCGCCCTTTCGTTTCGTGGTTATCCTGTACAGACACCCGAAATGTGAAGTTCTGGAGTGGGGAACCGTGGCTCCGCGAGCATGCATGCAGGTGTGACCATGGAACCGTACGCGGAACAGGACCGCCGCCCAAAGCGTTCGGTAGAGACTGTTCGTCTCCACGTTCTTTTGTGCCGTGGAGTTCTTCCTTTTTGCCTGGCCCTGTCTCTGGCCTTCCTGCAGCCTCGTCTGTCGCCCGGCCTTTACACCGTTCCCTCTGCTCTTCCGTGTGTCTTTCTTTATCGCTGCTTCTTCTTTCCGTCTCTCAACTTCCCGCGCGCTTCTGTCCTCTGTTTTTCTCTGGCCATGCCAATGTCTTTTTACAGCTTCGTATCGCGGGGGCATGCGTCGCTCGACGCGGGTCCAAGCGCTGGGCAGCAGCGGTGTCCCTCCCGCGTCTTCCCTTTCTGCTATGCGACGAAATAAAGCAAATGCCGAGTGTCCCGGCCACCTCGCCGACGAAGTGCCCGAGTCGAAAGAAAAGCGTCGCAGAGCCGCAGCCTTGGCTCATGACTCCACGGCCAGGAGGGCGTCGATTGCTTCCATTGGTGCGGAAGTGCCTAGGCAAGAGGCGGTTCCGCGAGGAGTGGGGAAAAAATTGGGCGAAAAAGACAAAAAGGGTGTGTCGGCGTTCGCCTCTCAATCAAAGACAAAGAGAGAGAAGAACGAAGCTACAGGAAGGAAAGAAACACTCAGCGGCGTCGCCGCGAGTGCGGGAAGAGGACGAAGACGAGGGTGCGCGAGTGCCGTGGGGCGGACCACGAGTCTGGCTTGATGTGTGTCCTTTTGAAGACAGGAAACAGTGTTCTCCAGAGGGCGAGTCGCCTGAGGAAACGCACAGGCAGAGGGAAATGCGTCGGAACCTCATTGAACGTGCTCAAGGTGATACGCCAAACCAACTGCGTAGCGAATGAATTGGGGATGACGCGCACACGCACAGAGACGTCGTGTTTTAGGCGAAAGATAGACAGCAAAGGGGAAGGCACTTTCCCGGGACTCGAGTATCTGAAAAGAAATCAGCGAGTGGAACAGGTTACGAGTTTCTATATGCACATACGACTTCCGCTGTTCCCGGATTTGGTTCTGCACATTGTCGCCAGACGTGCGCCTTTTCAACGGGACTCTGAGCTGAGAAACTAGCAAGTTGTAAGGGGTGCTGCACGCTGGCTCCGTAGCAGTCACGTTTTTATGCTTTGATTTCCGCCATGGTGTGGACGAAATGCTTCAGTCCCGTAGGACTTGGGCGTCGAGTTGTTCCCCTTGTTCTTCTTCGTTCCTCACCCGTTCGTCGAGCGGTCCTCCGTTATTCCTTAAAGCTCGGCAGATACGCTTCTTGTCCGTCCAGTCCCCTGGCTGTGCGTGCTCCGCTTCGGCATCGCTGAGGCACTATTCTCTTCGTTCTTGCGTGGCGACGCCAAGTGGGAATCGACTGTTTCTCCAGGCTCGTAGTTGTTCTTCCCCTGGGCTTGCACGTCGACAAAAGCCGAGGAGGATTTGGAAGAGGCCGACGAAGCGTCTTCGCTCGAGCTTTCTGTTGTAGTCGCGGTGCCCGAGGGGGCTTTTTCTCCGCGAGGCTCCGAAGGGTGTACGTCATGAACGAGGCGTTTCGAGTTGTCACGGACAGTCGGCCCCTGCACGTGGACCTCCGTAGGCTTCACTTTCGGATGGAGGCCTCCGACGTAGAGCACTTCCGGAGGCGATTGCCGGCCTCCTGCCCTAATGCGGTAGATCCTGTCGGGGTCATCTACGGCGACCGATTCGTACGCGGCATGCGCAGGAGGGACAGGGACTTGGTCCTCAAGGGACGGAGCAAGAATCACCGGTTTCCCCGTCCAGGACGCCAGCTGTGCAAACAGGTTTTCCTTCTCCCACTCTTGGGTGACCGCAGACGAGAACAATCGAAACGCGCTCTCTACGCACACAGCAACGAAAACCAAAGACACGCACATGTCAGCATATGTAGACGGGCAGAAATCTTCAAGAGTGAGTCACCGCACCACCTCTTCTCTGGGAAGCGTCTGCCGGTGTAGACTTGACACCATGCCCGGCTGTTTTCTTGTGGCTGCACCAGGTCAGTTGAGCTCAAAAGGGGTTCAAGCCTCTCACACGATCGTGAGAGCGTTACTGTCATGTAGCAGTGCATAAATACAGAAACAAATTTTTTATACTTGCAATGAACCCAGAAAAATCGACACATACATTATTTGAATGAGTATGGAGGAATCCACTTTTCTACCAGTTGGACTCTAGGACATGTCCCGTACAAAGGCGTTGCTGTGTTTCTTGTTTTGAAGAAAGACAAAAAGCAGACGAGTTCGTGTCACAAAAGAAACAGCTGAAAAGTTCGGCAACATTTTGCTCATAGCCTCAAAGCGTACCAAAATACTGAGCAGAAACGCTGGGATCGCAGATGGCCTGGGCTACGGCATGCTTGCCGATCGGCCGATCGCGTGCGAGTGTTCGAAGGAGGACACTAGCCCCGTCAATATGTTGGTGGAAGAAAGTGACCGAAGAGAGACGACCTGCTTCAGAAAAACACTTCTTGAAGTGTCCCGAGATTTGGAGAGCTCCGCAGAGGCCTACGAGCTTCTCAGGCATTTTGTGCTGTCTCGCGTAGTCGTGCACAGCTTTTGCCACCTGAAGAGAAAAAATGGGAAAGAGGATATGGTTTCCTGGAAGAATAGAAAAGGGATAAACAAAGGGTCACCCAACCGAGTGGGACGTCGACTACGCTCGACTTTCTGCACCCCAGCGTTGCGTCTGCAGAGGCTGAAGAGTCCCTATCTGTAAGTTCCAGATCTGTTTCCGTAAGTAGACAGGCTGGAGAGGATTGACACTTTTCGTATGGAAGTGAAATATATATGAAACTGTCAGTATGCAATATCTTAGAGCTGTTCGGGTGTGGCTAATATACATATAAGACGCAGAAGTGCACTTCAGACAGCGAAATTCAAAAAAGAAAACGTCGTTTCTGTGTACCGCTTCAGAATCAGTGAATTTCGTTTCCAGGGTGTTGGCGATTCCGCCATAAAGTGATCGAGAGGGATATTTCGTCGTTCCCGCGTTGAAGGATCTAGTTGCGACATCGCCGGCGGCTTTCACTGCAGAGAAGGCACATCCCGGGGAAACGTGGAAATCGCATTTCCGTTTCTCTCTGCACACAACTTCTTTCTGCGGCTTCTCACATGCTGAATCGCACTGCATGTTACACTGTCATCTTCTGGAAAGGGGTAGCGGCAACATTCACCAGTGTGCGATTCCGCCCGCGCCACGAGAAACTCACTGTATTTCACGCAGGACTTCATCATAGCGCCTGAGCACACGAGAGAAAAAAATGTTCAGTACCTCATGACTGTTGTCATATTCAGTATCCTAGCTACTAAAATGTCGCTCTGTTTATTCTATTGAGTTACACAGTTCTGGATCGCGGGTCATTGTTTCCTTCGGTAATAGGTCTGTGGTTGTAAGAAAAGAGAAACGAAATGGCTGGGACCGGTAAATCTACCAAAAGAAACGAAGTTAGACGGAAACAAAGCGAAATCTGCATAACTTCAGGAGCCGACTTTCTCACCCCTGCCAATCTTCGCAACTTCTGTCTTGTTTTTTTTCCACTGTTTATGGTCGCTCTCTCCAGTCGTTTCATCGTAGGTCTTCATGAAGTATTTATCTACATGGCGCAGGCGCTCGATTAAGACGGCATGCGCCTTGGGTGTGCCTGGATCCTCTTGCGCAAGAGCCTGCTGCTGCTGTTGCCAGGCGTCCACGAAGGCGCCAGCGGTAGAGCAGAGAGCAACGAGAGCCTGATCATCTTCCAATTTTCCATTGTTTGAATTCTTCCTCTTGATTTGATGTAGAATGACGAAAGTGAGGCGGAAAAGCACGTCCGTTGTCGCCTTCGCCACATCGATTTCCGTGTACCCTTCACCTAGAGCGCAGGCGCCTGCGGTTGTCGGCGTATCCAAACACAAAAACATATTTGATGCGCTCATTTTAATATGTAGTTTAATTGGAAGCTCATGGCCAGAGCACACCAATTTCGCATTCGAATCTACTGTATGACTATAACGCCCATTCCTACGTTAGTATGAAGGCTGTCTGTCACTGAATCCATTTTCCTCCGATTCTAGCGAAACCCCTGAATATTCGGTAGAGATTCACAACACCAAGGAGTATCAGCATATATATGGCAACGTCACCCCTGACGCCGCATCCATGAATGCCTCACAAAAGGGAAGAAGAGCAAATATTTCAGTTACGGCACGACAAAGGCGCCAGTAACCCTTACCCGTAACTGGTGTCCACTCGGGTACCCGCGTCACAGGCCCTGAACATCACAGCACACGACCAAAGACGTTAACAATGATCCGCTGGGGGGTAACGCTGACTCACGTGCCTCCTGCATTGCTTCACGACTTCGCGTATCGAACATGTGCCTGTACAAACTCCAACTGTTGAGCTGAATTAGGGCCCTTTTCCTACCATGCGCTTTCGAAATGGCACTCTTTATTTTCATCCACGGGATCCGGTCACGCGGTGTCGGTCCTTCCACGGGAAGAGGTTGCAAAACTTGAGCAGTCAAATGTGCTTGACCTTTTCGAGAGTTTGCAGTTTCGCCGCCTGCTTCCGATTCTTTATCAGCTTCTGAAGGAGTTTCCCAAGTCCCTGTAATGGGCATCTCAGCATTCCAGTATTCACGGACCTCTGGATTGACTCGTCCTGCAGCTTCGAAAAACGACGACGGCAGTTTGTTGCGGAAAAGTTGGTAGAAGGATGTGTAAATGGCTGCCCGTTCCATTTCCGGTATCGCGTTGAAGATCCACCGGGCTGCCTTGCCCAGCAAGGCTTCAGAAGCTGAGGACACAAGTGAAGGGAGAGAGGCAAGTGAGTGGAGGATACAGAAGTAAGCCTCTGACAAAAGTATCTTCAGCGGCACCTTCTACTCAAGACTTACTGTTAAGAGCGTCAATAAACATCTGAGCTTGTTCTTCGTTTTCAGGAAGTTTATCAGAGGGCCAGCCGAGAAACTCGTACACCCTCTGCACCAGTTTGGGATAGTTTGCCGATAGCTGTTGGAGAAATTGAGTGAACTGCTGTTTCAAGGCGCGCGTTTCTGAAAAGCAGAACATCGAAGAAAGACTCAAAACGGTGCCGGCATTCCCTGTTGATCGCTTTCGAATGAAAGGAACAGCACACCTGGAAACCTACTTGTGACACTTCATCTAAGACTTACCCCGGCGATCAACGACTCCCATAGGCACGGGAATAGAAAACCAGGTTACTGCAGCATAGAACGACAGAAAAAAAGCTCTGGCAACTTGATTCATCCAATGTAACTAACAACACCGTGCCTTGTCACAGCTCCTGGCAACTACATTTACGTGGCTATTCGATCCGAATCCAGTTTCTCACCATCGGCCGGTAGAGGGGTTGACCCTTCACCTACACGAAGAACGGAGCAATAACACAAGTGAGGCGTAGGTCGCCACTTTCGTTCTTGACTGTATGACAGCAAGATGTAAATGGATGCACGAGGGCTGCATCAGACGCCATGAGAAGTCCCCGATTGAAGAGCATGCTCTGATTATCAAAAACAGGCATTACTCAGCTTACTTTCCTGGTAGTGCCTATATTCATCCAAAGGCGGGTAGAGTCCTTTTGCTGCAATTCAGAAAACCACGACAGCGCCACAAAACCGGCCACTTCTTCCGCTCCTGGTTTTTACATAGTAGAGTGAATATGACCAATACAAGTCAATACAGGCCCAACCTGTGCTACACTCTGCTGTGAACTGCCACCTCTGACTCCAGGGAAGTGAATTACACGACCTACAGGGGCGGATCGGCGTGGTCACATTCGGATTCTCTGCATACATTGTCAACCACACATGATCGAGACCCACGAGTCGGCTTCATGTGGGCTGCCTGGGCACACAAATATGCTATAAACGCAGAATAGATCATCGCCAAATGGGAGACAAGTGCGAAAATCGACTTTCCGCTGACAAGAGAGAATAGCCGTGCATATCGTAAGAGAGTCAAGATATCCGCCCGTACCCGCAGAGGTGGAACTACTCTCGTTGTCATTGCCGTCGTTTCCAGACTCACCCGTATTCGTCGAAACCGTGCTTTGAGGGGCAGTCGTGGGGCTTTGACCCTGGGCTTGAGCCTCGGACCGGCGAGGTGCAGGTGTTGGCCGAGCCTGAGACTCCCGCTCTTGTAGGCTCTCAGATGTACCTTCGGCCTGACTTGTGGGGGTTTCAGACTCGTCGCGGAGGCGGTCTGTTCATACGGTAACGCACAAATTTAACACAGTAAGGGGGACAAGTTCTTATTAAAGAAGTTAACGTCGAGCCACAGGTAATATGAAGAAAGTCACCTAAGGGGAAACTCGCATGACTCCCCGACAGTAGAGCATCCCAACAGCGGTGCCTGTGGCGCGGAACACCAGCTTTAATCTAGATGTTAAGGTATTTACCTTTTAGCTCATCTAATGAGGGGTAGAGTCCTTTTGCTGCAATTCAAAAAACCACGACAGCGCCACAAAACCGGCCACTTCTTCCGCTCCTGGTTTTTACATAGTAGAGTGAATATGACCAATACAAGTCAATACAGGCCCAACCTGTGCTACACTCTGCTGTGAACTGCCACCTCTGACTCCAGGGAAGTGAATTACACGACCTACAGGGGCGGATCGGCGTGGTCACATTCGGATTCTCTGCATACATTGTCAACCACACATGATCGAGACCCACGAGTCGGCTTCATGTGGGCTGCCTGGGCACACAAATATGCTATAAACGCAGAATAGATCATCGCCAAATGGAAGACAAGTGCGAAAATCGACTTTCCGCTGACAAGAGAGAATAGCCGTGCATATCGTAAGAGAGTCAAGATATCCGCCCGTACCCGCAGAGGTGGAACTACTCTCGTTGTCATTGCCGTCGTTTCCAGACTCACCCGTATTCGTCGAAACCGTGCTTTGAGGGGCAGTCGTGGGGCTTTGACCCTGGGCTTGAGCCTCGGACCGGCGAGGTGCAGGTGTTGGCCGAGCCTGAGACTCCCGCTCTTGTAGGCTCTCAGATGTACCTTCGGCCTGACTTGTGGGGGTTTCAGACTCGTCGCGGAGGCGGTCTGTTCATACGGTAACGCACAAATTTAACACAGTAAGGGGGACAAGTTCTTATTAAAGAAGTTAACCTCGAGCCACAGGTAATATGAAGAAAGTCACCTAAGGGGAAACTCGCATGACTCCCCGACAGTAGAGCATCCCAACAGCGGTGCCTGTGGTGCGGAACACCAGCTTTAATCTAGATGTTAAGGTATTTACCTTTTAGCTCATCTAATGAGGGGTAGAGTCCTTTTGCTGCAATTCAAAAAACCACGACAGCGCCACAAAACCGGCCACTTCTTCCGCTCCTGGTTTGTACACGAACTACAGGGGCGGATCGGCGTGGCCACATTCGAATTCTCTGCATACGTTGTCTATCCCACATGATCGAGACCCACGAGTCGGCTTCATGTGGGCTGCCTGGGCACACAAATATGCTATAAACGCAGAATAGATCATCGCCAAATGGAAGACAAGTGCGAAAATCGACTTTCCGCTGACAAGAGAGAATAGCCGTGCATATCGTAAGAGAGTCAAGATATCCGCCCGTACCCGCAGAGGTGGAACTACTCTCGTTGTCATTGCCGTCGTTTCCAGACTCACCCGTATTCGTCGAAACCGTGCTTTGAGGGGCAGTCGTGGGGCTTTGACCCTGGGCTTGAGCCTCGGACCGGCGAGGTGCAGGTGTTGGCCGAGCCTGAGACTCCCGCTCTTGTAGGCTCTCAGATGTACCTTCGGCCTGACTTGTGGGGGTTTCAGACTCGTCGCGGAGGCGGTCTGTTCATACGGTAACGCACAAATTTAACACAGTAAGGGGGACAAGTTCTTATTAAAGAAGTTAACCTCGAGCCACAGGTAATATGAAGAAAGTCATCTAAGGGGAAACTCGCATGACTCCCCGACAGTAGAGCATCCCAACAGCGGTGCCTGTGGTGCGGAACACCAGCTTTAATCTAGATGTTAAGGTATTTACCTTTTAGCTCATCTAATGAGGGGTAGAGTCCGTTTGCTGCAATTCAGAAAACCACGACAGAGCCACAAATCCGCCCACTTCTTCCGCTCCTGGTTTGTACACGAACTACAGGGGCGGATCGGCGTGGCCACATTCGAATTCTCTGCATACGTTGTCTATCCCACATGATCGAGACCCACGAGTCGGCTTCATGTGGGCTGCCTGGGCACACAAATATGCTATAAACGCAGAATAGATCATCGCCAAATGGAAGACAAGTGCGAAAATCGACTTTCCGCTGACAAGAGAGAATAGCCGTGCATATCGTAAGAGAGTCAAGATATCCGCCCGTACCCGCAGAGGTGGAACTACTCTCGTTGTCATTGCCGTCGTTTCCAGACTCACCCGTATTCGTCGAAACCGTGCTTTGAGGGGCAGTCGTGGGGCTTTGACCCTGGGCTTGAGCCTCGGACCGGCGAGGTGCAGGTGTTGGCCGAGCCTGAGACTCCCGCTCTTGTAGGCTCTCAGATGTACCTTCGGCCTGACTTGTGGGGGTTTCAGACTCGTCGCGGAGGCGGTCTGTTCATACGGTAACGCACAAATTTAACACAGTAAGGGGGACAAGTTCTTATTAAAGAAGTTAACGTCGAGCCACAGGTAATATGAAGAAAGTCACCTAAGGGGAAACTCGCATGACTCCCCGACAGTAGAGCATCCCAACAGCGGTGCCTGTGGTGCGGAACACCAGCTTTAATCTAGATGTTAAGGTATTTACCTTTTAGCTCATCTAATGAGGGGTAGAGTCCTTTTGCTGCAATTCAAAAAACCACGACAGCGCCACAAAACCGGCCACTTCTTCCGCTCCTGGTTTGTACACGAACTACAGGGGCGGATCGGCGTGGCCACATTCGAATTCTCTGCATACGTTGTCTATCCCACATGATCGAGACCCACGAGTCGGCTTCATGTGGGCTGCCTGGGCACACAAATATGCTATAAACGCAGAATAGATCATCGCCAAATGGAAGACAAGTGCGAAAATCGACTTTCCGCTGACAAGAGAGAATAGCCGTGCATATCGTAAGAGAGTCAAGATATCCGCCCGTACCCGCAGAGGTGGAACTACTCTCGTTGTCATTGCCGTCGTTTCCAGACTCACCCGTATTCGTCGAAACCGTGCTTTGAGGGGCAGTCGTGGGGCTTTGACCCTGGGCTTGAGCCTCGGACCGGCGAGGTGCAGGTGTTGGCCGAGCCTGAGACTCCCGCTCTTGTAGGCTCTCAGATGTACCTTCGGCCTGACTTGTGGGGGTTTCAGATCCGGTTCCGGTGCTCTCCGCTGAGATACTGACGTTACCTTATGGAAAGTGCGCATGGTATGCAATCCCAGGGTTTGATGATGTGGCAACGGTTCCGAGTTGTCACGCATCGATTCCCTACCGTCATTCACGGTAGTTAGAACAGAAACTCGCAAATCGGCCCATCACCAGAAACCGAGTGAACGCTTCGAGGTGTGGAGCGGGAACTAGTCCCAGGTCGATGCTCGATTGATGATCGTGTCAGTCAGCGGGCCACCAACAGGTAACACTTAGGACAGAGAACCTGAGGTCATAGTTTCTCGTGTCCCCTCACGTCCACCCATCGCAAACTGAGCAGCAGCAAACATGCATGCGTGAGAGGTAGGTATGAGATCAGACGAGCCAGATCTAGAGTTGGACGAGTTACCTGTAGATGCGAGAGGCTTCTGAGATGCAGCACCTCCTGGAACTTTGAGAGTGGTTTCAAGCTCACTCCTGTATATTGTGGGAGTGGCGCTGGTATCAGTGCTTTGCGACAGCTCTGCAGCAGCATGCACGTTTAGCACGCAAAAGCCACAGCTAATGCATCCATAACGATCCCTTCGAGAGACCCAGACCCTCCTGCGGTAGCAAACTGGTTCGTCTCTTCTTCTTCCTTACGTGGATGTGACGGTGGCTCATTACACTGCACCGTCGTTCCAAAAGCTAGGGTCAGCAGCATTAGAAGTCCACTTCCAGTGAACTTGCTCTTCATTATCGCCATTGCTGCCGCACGTGTTGAATAAACACCGTCGGGTTGTGCTGAAGGAGTCAAGCCGCCGGTGCGAACCGGCCGCAACCTATGGTAGGGGGATTTTCCCCTGAAGTTAAGAGAAAAGGAACTTCAACCGACCGCCACATACAACGTGATGCGGAGAGTTCAATTCTGCACGTTTTCTTGTCTGCAGTGAGTAGGAGAAGGGCCGGCACACAGGAGAACAACAGTATGCGCGAATTCGCACAAGCAATCATGTCTCGTGGCGGTCCGCAGACATCCGCGTGCGATTTCAACATTCGTCCTGCGACGGGCGGCACCCCACGAAGTCAAACAAACTGGTGGTCACGGAAACGGCGGAAGCCGAAAGTTTGATTCCGAGTAAACCTTTCTCTCACAGGGAAAATTTCTGTGGCAAACCCGCTCCAAAACCCTTCTGCCATTGCTGTTTGAGGAGGGTTCTTGCTAGGGTCCTCAATCGAATTTTCTGCTCGAGGCGGCGCTCGATAGGGTGGCCGCCATTCGGCTAGCTGCGAGACTGCGCAACCATCTGCGTGCCACGTTAGCTCCTCCTCCCCCATCTGTGTATGGCATGTCTCATTTAGCAGGACACGCCTAGTCCCCCCCATGGAGACTGCCTCGCTTTCCCATGCAGAACCAGTCGTATGACATGTGCCACAGAACAGCGCACGAGAGTAGTTTCAGAAATGATGAGGAATCTGAGACAGGGTGTCTTTTTGTCCAGACCCATTATCGCGTTTACGGTACCGGTACAACATTCTAGGGGTGCATGCTTACAGTCAGCCGCGTCGAATACCGTCGAGTGCCGGTTCGAGTGAGCCACTGGTTGAACCCTAGCATCCGTTCAGTTCTTCCTGCACCGCAAATTCCTGTGTTTACGCTTCACTGCGATCACTTCCAATGACAAGCACAGAGACATGCAATGCCGTCTTTGTGTATGGAGCTCTTTATTAAAAAAATAAGAGTAGTATAGACACGTCTACGAGGGGGGGG